>NW_027417626.1:0-32969 GCF_009905375.1 Apium graveolens | reverse complement strand
AACAAAATTAACTTGTATGAAAGGGCATTAATAGGTGCTAAAAGGATGTCAAATTGGATGTATATGATGAACATGTCAATTGTTGCATATATGGTGGAAAGTGACTGTTATAGGGTGCAAAGTGACTCTAATATGGTGATAAGTGACTAACATGGTTAATTAGAACCAAAATGTGGACCAAAATTGACTTTATGAATTGCACTAAGAGGTGGTAAAAGGATTTCTAATTGCATGTACATGATGTTAACATGTTAATTGTACCAATATGATGGCAATTGACTCTTATAAGGTGCAAAGTTACTCTAATATGGTGAGAAGTCACTTACATGATTGATTAGAGCCAAAATGTGGCCCAAAATTGACTTGTAGGAAAGGGGTACCAAGAGGTGGTTAAAGGATGTCTAATTGCATTTACGTGATGTTAATATGTTAATTGTATCAATATATGGGGCAAGTGACACTTATAGGGTGTAAAGGTACTCTAATATTGTGAACAATGACTTACATGCTTGATTAGAGCCAAAATGTGGAACAAAATTAACTTGTATGAAAGTGGCATTAATAGGTTCTAAAAGGATGTCAAATTGGATGTATATGATGTTAACATGTCAATTGTTTCATATATGGTGGAAAGTGACTCTTATAGGGTGCAAAGTGACTCTAATATGGTGAGAAGTGACTAACATGGTTAATTAGAACCAAAATTTGGACCAAAATTGACTTGTATGAATATTGCACTAAGAGGTGGTAAAAGGATTTCTAATTGCATGTACATGATGTTAACATGTTAATTGTACCAATATATGATGGCAAGTGACTCTTATAAGGTGCAAAGTACTCTAATATGGTGAGAAGTCACTTACATGATTGATTAGAGCCAAAATGTGGCCCAAAATTGACTTGTAGGAAAGGGGTACCAAGAGGTGGTTAAAGGATGTCTAATTGCATTTACGTGATGTTAATATGTTAATTGTATCAATATATGGGGCAAGTGACTCTTATAGGGTGTAAAGGTTCTCTAATGGTGAACAATGACTTACATGCTTGATTAGAGCCAAAATGTGGAACAAAATTAACTTGTATGAAAGTGGCATTAATAGGTGGTAAAAGGATGTCAAATTGGATGTATATGATGTTAACATGTCAATTGTTGCATATATGGTGGAAAGTGACTCTTATAGGGTGCAAAGTGACTCTAATATGGTGATAAGTGACTAACATGGTTAATTAGAAACAAATGTGGACCAAAATTGACTTGTATGAATATTGCACTAAGAGGTGGTAAAAGGATTTCTAATTGCATGTACATGATGTTAACATGTTAATGTACCAATATATGATGGCAAGTGACTCTTATAAGGTGCAAAGTATTCTAATATGGTGAGAAGTCACTTACATGATTGATTAGAGCCAAAATGTGGCCCAAAATTGACTTGTAGGAAAAGGGTACCAAGAGGTGGTTAAAGGATGTCTAATTGCATTTACGTGATGTTAACATGTTAATTGTATCAATATATGGGGCAAGTGACACTTATAGGGTGTAAAGGTACTCTAATATTGTGAACAATGACTTACATGCTTGATTAGAGCCAAAAGTGGAACAAAATTAACTTGTATGAAAGTGGCATTAATAGGTGCTAAAAGGATGTCAAATTGGATGTATATGATGTTAACATGTCAATTGTTGCATATATGGTGGAAAGTGACTCTTATAGGATGCAAAGTGACTCTAATATGGTGATAAGTGACTAACATGGTTAATTAGAACCAAAATGGGACCAAAATTGACTTGTATGAATATTGCACTAAGAGGTGGTAAAAGGATTTCTAATTGCATGTACAAGATGTTAACATGTTAATTGTACCAATATATGATGGCAAGTGACTCTTATAAGGTGCAAAGTACTCTAATATGGTGAGAAGTCACTTACATGATTAGAGCCAAAATGTGGCCCAAAATTGACTTGTAGGAAAGGGGTACCAAGAGGTGGTTAAAGGATGTCTAATTGCATTTACGTGATGTTGACATGTTAATTGTATCAATATATGGGGCAAGTGACACTTATAGGGTGTAAAGGTACTCTAATATTGTGAACAATGACTTACATGCTTGATTAGAGCCAAAATGTGGAACAAAATTAACTTGTATGAAAGTGGCATTAATAGGTGCTAAAAGGATGTCAAATTGGATGTATATGATGTTAACATGTCAATTGTTGCATATATGGTGGAAAGTGACTCTTATAGGGTGCAAAGTGACTCTAATATGGTGATAAGTGACTAACATGGTTAATTAGAACCAAAATGTGGACCAAAATTGACTTGTATGAATATTGCACTAAGAGGTGGTAAAAGGATTTCTAATTGCATGTACATGATGTTATCATGTTAATTGTACCAATATATGATGGCAAGTGACTCTTATAAGGTGCAAAGTTACTCTAATATGGTGAGAAGTCACTTACATGATTGATTAGAGCCAAAATGTGGCCCAAAATTGACTTGTAGGAAAGGGGTACCAAGAGGTGGTTAAAGGATGTCTAATTGCATTTACGTGATGTTAACATGTTAATTGTATCAATATATGGGGCAAGTGACACTTATAGGGTGTAAAGGTACTCTAATATTGTGAACAATGACTTACATGCTTGATTAGAGCCAAAATGTGGAACAAAATTAACTTGTATGAAAGTGGCATTAATAGGTGCAAAAGGATGTCAAATTGGATGTATATGATGTAAGTCCAAAATTGACTTGTAGGAAAGGGTACCAAGAGGTGGTTAAAGGATGTCTAATTGCATTTACGTGATGTGATATGTAATGTTAATATGTTAATATGTTAATTGTATCAATATATATTAATTGTATCAATATATAGGGTGAAAGGTACTCTAATATTGTGAACAATGACTTACATGCTTGATTAGAGCCAAAATGAGGAAAAATTAACTTGTATGAAAGTGGCATTAATAGGTGCTAAAAGGATGTCAAATTGGATGTATAGATGTTAACATGTCAATTGTTGCATATATGCTGAAAAGTGACTCTTATAGGGTGCAAAGTGACGCTAATATGGTGAAGTGACTAACATGGTTAATTAGAACTAAAATGTGGACCAAAATTGACTTGTATGAATATGGCCTAAGAGGTGGTAAAAGGATTCTAATTGCATGTACATGATGTTAACATGTTAATTGTACCAATATATGAGGCAAGTGACTCTTATAAGGTGTAGAGTGAGTCTAATATGAGAGAAGTCACTTAATAATGATTATAGCCAAAATGTGGCCCAGAATTGAGTTGTACGAAAGGGGTACCAAGAGGAGGTTAAAGGATTTCTAATTGTCTGTACATGATGTTAACATGTAATTATATCAATATGTGGTGGCAAGTGACTCTTATAGGGTGCAAAGTGACTCTAATATGGTGAAAAGTGACTAACATGGTTAATTAGAACCAAAATGTGGACCAAAATTGACTTGTATGAATATGGCACTAAGAGGTGGTAAAAGGATTTCTAATTGCATGTACATGATTTTAACATGTTAATTGTACCAATATATGATGGCAAGTGACTCTTATAAGGTGCAAAGTGACTCTAATATGATGAGAAGTCACATACATGATTGATTAGAGCCAAAATGTGGCCCAAAATTGACTTGTCGGAAAGGGGTACCAAGAGGTGGTTAAAGGATGTCTAATTGCATTTACATGATTTAATATGTTAATTGTATCAATATATGGGGCAAGTGACTCTTATAGGGTGTAAAGGTACTCTAATATGGTGAACAATGACTTACATGCTTGATTAGAGCCAAAATGTGGAACAAAATTAACTTTATGAAAGTGGCATTAATAGGGGTAAAAGGATGTCAAATTGGATGTATATGATGTTAACATGTCAATTGTTGCATATATGCTGAAAGTGACTCTTATAGGGTGCAAAGTGACTCTAATATGGTGAGAAGTGACTAACATGGTTAATTAGAACCAAAATGTGGACCAAAATTGACTTGTATGAATATGGCACTAAGAGGTGGTAAAATGATTTCTAATTGCATGACATGATGTTAACATGTTAATTGCACAATATATGATGGCAAGTGACTCTTATAAGGTGCAAAGTGACTCTAATATGGTGAGAAGTCACTTACATGATTGATTAGAGCCAAAATGTGGCCCAAAATTGACTTGTAGGAAAGGGGTACCAAGGGTGGTTAAAGGATGTCTAATTGCATTTACGTGATGTTAATATGTTAATTGTATCAATATATGGGGCAAGTGACTTATAGGGTGTAAAGGTACTCTAATATGTGAACATGACTTACATGCTTGATTAGAGCCAAAATGTGGAACAAAATTAACTTGTATGAAAGTGGCATTAATAGGTGTAAAAGGATGTCAAATTGGATGATATGATGTTAACATGTCAATTGTTGCATATATGGTGGAAAGTGACTCTTATAGGGTGCAAAGTGACTCTAATATGGTGATAAGTGACTAACATGGTTAATTAGAACCAAAATGTGGACCAAAATTGACTTGTATGAATATGCACTAAGAGGTGGTAAAAGGATTTCTAATTGCATGTACATGATGACATGTTAATTGTACCAATATATGATGGCAAGTGACTCTTATAAGGTGCAAAGTACTCTAATATGGTGAGAAGTCACTTACATGATTGATTAGAGCCAAAATGTGGCCCAAAATTGACTTGTAGGAAAGGGGTACAAGAGGTGGTTAAAGGATGTCTAATTGCATTTACGTGATGTTAATATGTTAATTGTATCAATATATGGGGCAAGTGACTTATAGGGTGTAAAGGTACTCTAATATGGTGAACATGACTTACATGTTGATTAGAGCCAAAATGGGAACAAAATTAACTTGTATGAAAGTGGCATTAATAGGTGGTAAAAGGATGTCAAATTGGATGTATATGATGTTAACATGTCAATTGTTGCATATATGGTGGAAAGTGACTCTTATAGGGTGCAAAGTGACTCTAATATGGTGATAAGTGACTAACATGGTTAATTAGAACCAAAATGTGGACCAAAATTGACTTGTATGAATATGCACTAAGAGGTGGTAAAAGGATTTCTAATTGCATGTACATGATGTTAACATGTTAATTGTACCAATATATGATGGCAAGTGACTCTTATAAGGTGCAAAGTACTCTAATATGGTGAGAAGTCACTTACATGATTGATTAGAGCCAAAATGTGGCCCAAAATTGACTTGTAGGAAAGGGGTACCAAGAGGTGGTTAAGGATGTCTAATTGCATTTACGTGATGTTAATATGTTAATTGTATCAATATATGGGGCAAGTGACACTTATAGGGTGTAAAGGTACTCTAATATGGTGAACAATGACTTACATGTTGATTAGAGCCAAAATGTGGAACAAAATTAACTTGTATGAAAGTGGCATTAATAGGTGGTAAAAGGATGTCAAATTGGATGTATATGATGTTAACATGTCAATTGTTGCATATATGGTGGAAAGTGATGTTATAGGGTGCAAAGTGACTCTAATATGGTGAGAAGTGACTAACATGGTTAATTAGAACCAAAATGTGGACCAAAATTGACTTGTATGAATATGGCACTAAGAGGTGGTAAAAGGATTTCTAATTGCATGTACATGATGTTAACATGTTAATTGTACCAATATATGATGGCAAGTGACTCTTATAAGGTGCAAAGTGACTCTAATATGGTGAGAAGTCACTTACATGATGATTAGAGCCAAAATGTGGCCCAAAATTGACTTGTAGGAAAGGGGTACCAAGAGGTGGTTAAAGGATGTCTAATTGCATTTACGTGATGTTAATATGTTAATTGTATCAATATATGGGGCAAGTGACACTTATAGGGTGTAAAGGTACTCTAATATGGTGAACAATGACTTACATGCTTGATTAGAGCCAAAATGTGGAACAAATTAACTTGTATGAAAGTGGCATTAATAGGTGGTAAAAGGATGTCAAATTGGATGTATATGATGTTAACATGTCAATTGTTGCATATATGGTGGAAAGTGACTCTTATAGGGTGCAAAGTGACTCTAATATGGTGATAAGTGACTAACATGGTTAATTAGAACCAAAATGTGGACCAAAATTGACTTGTATGAATATTGCACTAAGAGGTGGTAAAAGGATTTCTAATTGCATGTACATGATTAACATGTTAATTGTACCAATATATGATGGCAAGTGACTCTTATAAGGTGCAAAGTACTCTAATATGGTGAGAAGTCACTTACATGATTGATTAGAGCCAAAATGTGGCCCAAAATTGACTTGTAGGAAAGGGGTACCAAGAGGTGGTTAAAGGATGTCTAATTGCATTTACGTGATGTTAATATGTTAATTGTATCAATATATGGGGCAAGTGACTCTTATAGGGTGTAAAGGTACTCTAATATGGTGAACATGACTTACATGTTGATTAGAGCCAAAATGTGGAACAAAATTAACTTGTATGAAAGTGGCATTAATAGGTCTAAAAGGATGTCAAATTGGATGTATATGATGTTAACATGTCAATTGTTGCATATATGGTGGAAAGTGACTCTTATAGGGTGCAAAGTGACTCTAATATGGTGAGAAGTGACTAACATGGTTAATTAGAACCAAAATTGGACCAAAATTGACTTGTATGAATATGCACTAAGAGGTGGTAAAAGGATTTCTAATTGCATGTACATGATGTTAACATGTTAATTGTACCAATATATGATGGCAAGTGACTCTTATAAGGTGCAAAGTTACTCTAATATGGTGAGAAGTCACTTACATGATTGATTAGAGCCAAAATGTGGCCCAAAATTGACTTGTAGGAAAGGGGTACCAAGAGGTGGTTAAAGGATGTCTAATTGCATTTACGTGATGTTAATATGTTAATTGTATCAATATATGGGGCAAGTGACTCTTATAGGGTGTAAAGGTACTCTAATATGGTGAACAATGACTTACATGCTTGATTAGAGCCAAAATGTGGAACAAAATTAACTTGTATGAAAGTGGCATTAATAGGTGGTAAAAGGATGTCAAATTGGATGTATATGATGTTAACATGTCAATTGTTGCATATATGGTGGAAAGTGACTCTTATAGGGTGCAAAGTGACTCTAATATGGTGAGAAGTGACTAACATGGTTAATTAGAACCAAAATGTGGACCAAAATTGACTTGTATGAATATTGCACTAAGAGGTGGTAAAAGGATTTCTAATTGCATGTACATGATATTAACATGTTAATTGTACCAATATATGATGGCAATTGACTCTTATAAGGTGCAAAGTTACTCTAATATGGTGAGAAGTCACTTACATGATTGATTAGAGCCAAAATGTGGCCCCAAATTGACTTGTAGGAAGGGGTACCAAGAGGTGGTTAAAGGATGTCTAATGCATTACGTGATGTTAATATTGTTAATTGTATCAATATTGGGGCAAGTGACACTTATAGGGTGTAAAGGTACTCTAATATTGTGAACAATGACTTACATGCTTGATTAGAGCCAAAATGTGGAACAAAATTAACTTGTATGAAAGTGGCATTAATAGGTTCTAAAAGGATGTCAATTGGATGTATATGATGTTAACATGTCAATTGTTGCATATATGGTGGAAAGTGACTCTTACTAGGGTGCAAAGTGACTCTAATATGGTGATAAGTGACTAACATGGTTAATTAGAACCAAAATGTGGACCAAATTGACTTGTATGAATATTGCACTAAGATGGTGGTAAAAGGATTTCTAATTGCATGTACATGATATTAACATGTTAATGTACCAATATATGATGGCAATTGACTCTTATAAGGTGCAAAGTTACTCTAATATGGTGAGAAGTCACTTACATGATTGATTAGAGCCAAAATGTGGCCCAAAATTGACTTGTAGGAAAGGGGTACCAAGAGGTGGTTAAAGGATGTCTAATTGCATTTACGTGATGTTAATATGTTAATTGTATCAATATATGGGGCAAGTGACACTTATAGGGTGTAAAGGTACTCTAATATTGTGAACAATGACTTACATGCTTGATTAGAGCCAAAATGAGGAACAAAATTAACTTGTATGAAAGTGGCATTAATAGGTGCTAAAAGGATGTCAAATTGGATGTATATGATGTTAACATGTCAATTGTTGCATATATGGTGGAAAGTGACTCTTATAGGGTGCAAAGTGACTCTAATATGGTGATAAGTGACTAACATGGTTAATTAGAACCAAAATGTGGACCAAAATTGACTTGTATGAATATGGCACTAAGAGGTGGTAAAAGGATTTCTAATTGCATGTACATGATGTTAACATGTTAATTGTACCAATATATGATGGCAAGTGACTCTTATAAGGTGCAAAGTTACTCTAATATGGTGAGAAGTCACTTACATGATTGATTAGAGCCAAAATGTGGCCCAAAATTGACTTGTAGGAAAGGGGTACCATGGGTGGTTAAAGGATGTCTAATTGCATTTACGTGATGTTAATATGTTAATTGTATCAATATATGGGGCAAGTGACTCTTATAGGGTGTAAAGGTACTCTAATATGGTGAACAATGACTTACATGCTTGATTAGAGCCAAAATGTGGAACAAAATTAACTTGTATGAAAGTGGCATTAATAGGTGGTAAAAGGATGTCAAATTGGATGTATATGATCTTAACATGTCAATTGTTGCATATATGGTGGAAAGTGACTCTTATAGGGTGCAAAGTGACTCTAATATGGTGAGAAGTGACTAACATGGTTAATTAGAACCAAAATGTGGACCAAAATTGACTTGTATGAATATGGCACTAAGAGGTGGTAAAAGGATTTCTAATTGCATGTACATGATATTAACATGTTAATTGTACCAATATATGATGGCAAGTGACTCTTATAAGGTGCAAAGTGACTCTAATATGGTGAGAAGTCACTTACATGATTGATTAGAGCCAAAATGTGGCCCAAAATTGACTTTTAGGAAAGGGGTACCAAGAGGTGGTTAAAGGATGTCTAATTGCATTTACGTGATGTTAACATGTTAATTGTATCAATATATGGGGCAAGTGACACTTATAGGTGTAAAGGTACTCTAATATGGTGAACAATGACTTACATGCTTGATTAGAGCCAAAATGATGGAACAAAATTAACTTGTATGAAAGTGGCATTAATAGGTGGTAAAAGGATGTCAAATTGGATGTATATGATGTTAACATGTCAATTGTTGCATATATGGTGGAAAGTGACTCTTATAGGGTGCAAAGTGACTCTAATATGGTGATAAGTGACTAACATGGTTAATTAGAACCAAAATGTGGACCAAAATTGACTTGTATGAATATTGCACTAAGAGGTGGTAAAAGGATTTCTAATTGCATGTACATGATATTAACATGTTAATTGTACCAATATATGATGGCAATTGACTCTTATAAGGTGCAAAGTTACTCTAATATGGTGAGAAGTCACTTACATGATTGATTAGAGCCAAAATGTGGCCCAAAATTGACTTGTAGGAAAGGGGTACCAAGAGGTGGTTAAAGGATGTCTAATTGCATTTACGTGATGTTAATATGTTAATTGTATCAATATATGGGGCAAGTGACACTTATAAGGTGTAAAGGTACTCTAATATTGTGAACAATGACTTACATGCTTGATTAGAGCCAAAATGAGGAACAAAATTAACTTGTATGAAAGTGGCATTAATAGGTGCTAAAAGGATGTCAAATTGGATGTATATGATGTTAACATGTCAATTGTTGCATATATGGTGGAAAGTGACTCTTATAGGGTGCAAAGTGACTCTAATATGGTGATAAGTGACTAACATGGTTAATTAGAACCAAAATGTGGACCAAAATTGACTTGTATGAATATTGCACTAAGAGGTGGTAAAAGGATTTCTAATTGCATGTACATGATGTTAACATGTTAATTGTACCAATATATGATGGCAAGTGACTCTTATAAGGTGCAAAGTTACTCTAATATGGTGAGAAGTCACTTACATGATTGATTAGAGCCAAAATGTGGCCCAAAATTGACTTGTAGGAAAGGGGTACCAAGAGGTGGTTATAGGGTGTCTAATTGCATTTACGTGATGTTAATATGTTAATTGTATCAATATATGGGGCAAGTGACACTTATAGGGTGTAAAGGTACTCTAATATTGTGAACAATGACTTACATGCTTGATTAGAGCCAAAATGTGGAACAAAATTAACTTGTATGAAAGTGGCATTAATAGGTTCTAAAAGGATGTCAAATTGGATGTATATGATGTTAACATGTCAATTGTTGCTATATGGTGGAAAGTGACTCTTATAGGGTGCAAAGTGACTCTAATATGGTGATAAGTGACTAACATGGTTAATTAGAACCAAAATGTGGACCAAAATTGACTTGTATGAATATTGCACTAAGAGGTGGTAAAAGGATTTCTAATTGCATGTACATGATGTTAACATGTTAATTGTACCAATATATGATGGCAAGTGACTCTTATAAGGTGCAAAGTTACTCTAATATGGTGAGAAGTCACTTACATGATTGATTAGAGCCAAAATGTGGCCCAAAATTGACTTGTAGGAAAGGGGTACCAAGAGGTGGTTAAAGGATGTCTAATTGCATTTACGTGATGTTAATATGTTAATTGTATCAATATATGGGGCAAGTGACACTTATAGGTGTAAAGGTACTCTAATATTGTGAACAATGACTTACATGCTTGATTAGAGCCAAAATGAGGAACAAAATTAACTTGTATGAAAGTGGCATTAATAGGTGCTAAAAGGATGTCAAATTGGATGTATATGATGTTAACATGTCAATTGTTGCATATATGGTGGAAAGTGACTCTTATAGGGTGCAAAGTGACTCTAATATGGTGATAAGTGACTAACATGGTTAATTAGAACCAAAATGTGGACCAAAATTGACTTGTATGAATATTGCACTAAGAGGTGGTAAAAGGATTTCTAATTGCATGTACATGATGTTAACATGTTAATTGTACCAATATATGATGGCAAGTGACTCTTATAAGGTGCAAAGTTACTCTAATATGGTGAGAAGTCACTTACATGATTGATTAGAGCCAAAATGTGGCCCAAAATTGACTTGTAGGAAAGGGGTACCAAGAGGTGGTTATAGGGTGTCTAATTGCATTTACGTGATGTTAATATGTTAATTGTATCAATATATGGGGCAAGTGACACTTATAGGGTGTAAAGGTACTCTAATATGGTGAACAATGACTTACATGCTTGATTAGAGCCAAATGTGGAACAAAATTAACTTGTATGAAAGTGGCATTAATAGGTGCTAAAAGGATGTCAAATTGGATGTATATGATGTTAACATGTCAATTGTTGCATATATGGTGGAAAGTGACTCTTATAGGGTGCAAAGTGACTCTAATATGGTGATAAGTGACTAACATGGTTAATTAGAACCAAAATGTGGACCAAAATTGACTTGTATGAATATTGCACTAAGAGGTGGTAAAAGGATTTCTAATTGCATGTACATGATATTAACATGTTAATTGTACCAATATATGATGGCAATTGACTCTTATAAGGTGCAAAGTTACTCTAATATGGTGAGAAGTCACTTACATGATTGATTAGAGCCAAAATGTGGCCCAAAATTGACTTGTAGGAAAGGGGTACCAAGAGGTGGTTAAAGGATGTCTAATTGCATTTACGTGATGTTAATATGTTAATTGTATCAATATATGGGGCAAGTGACTCTTATAGGGTGTAAAGGTACTCTAATATGGTGAACTATGACTTACATGCTTGATTAGAGCCAAAATGTGGAACAAAATTAACTTGTATGAAAGTGGCATTAATAGGTTGTAAAAGGATGTCAAATTGGATGTATATGATGTTAACATGTCAATTGTTGCATATATGGTGGAAAGTGACTCTTATAGGGTGCAAAGTGACTCTAATATGGTGATAAGTGACTAACATGGTTAATTAGAACCAAAATGTGGACCAAAATTGACTTGTATGAATATTGCACTAAGAGGTGGTAAAAGGATTTCTAATTGCATGTACATGATATTAACATGTTAATTGTACCAATATATGATGGCAAGTGACTCTTATAAGGTGCAAAGTTACTCTAATATGGTGAGAAGTCACTTACATGATTGATTAGAGCCAAAATGTGGCCCAAAATTGACTTGTAGGAAAGGGGTACCAAGAGGTGGTTAAAGGATGTCTAATTGCATTTACGTGATGTTAATATGTTAATTGTATCAATATATGGGGCAAGTGACACTTATAGGGTGTAAAGGTACTCTAATATTGTGAACAATGACTTACATGCTTGATTAGAGCCAAAATGTGGAACAAAATTAACTTGTATGAAAGTGGCATTAATAGGTGCTAAAAGGATGTCAAATTGGATGTATATGATGTTAACTTGTCAATTGTTGCATATATGGTGGAAAGTGACTCTTATAGGGTGCAAAGTGACTCTAATATGGTGATAAGTGACTAACATGGTTAATTAGAACCAAAATGTGGACCAAAATTGACTTGTATGAATATTGCACTAAGAGGTGGTAAAAGGATTTCTAATTGAATGTACATGATGTTATCATGTTAATTGTTCCAATATATGATGGCAAGTGACTCTTATAAGGTGCAAAGTTACTCTAATATGGTGAGAAGTCACTTACATGATTGATTAGAGCCAAAATGTGGCCCAAAATTGACTTGTAGGAAAGGGGTACCAAGAGGTGGTTAAAGGATGTCTAATTGCATTTACGTGATGTTAATATGTTAATTGTATCAATATATGGGGCAACTGACACTTATAGGGTGTAAAGGTACTCTAATATTGTGAACAATGACTTACATGCTTGATTAGAGCCAAAATGAGGAACAAAATTAACTTGTATGAAAGTGGCATTAATAGGTGCTAAAAGGATTTCAAATTGGATGTATATGATGTTAACATGTCAATTGTTGCATATATGGTGGAAAGTGACTATTATAGGGTGCAAAGTGACTCTAATATGGTGATAAGTGACTAACATGGTTAATTAGAACCAAAATGTGGACCAAAATTGACTTGTATGAATATTGCACTAAGAGGTGGTAAAAGGATTTCTAATTGGATGTACATGATGTTATCATGTTAATTGTTCCAATATATGATGGCAAGTGACTCTTATAAGGTGCAAAGTTACTCTAATATGGTGAGAAGTCACTTACATGATTGATTAGAGCCAAAATGTGGCCCAAAATTGACTTGTAGGAAAGGGGTACCAAGAGGTGGTTAAAGGATGTCTAATTGCATTTACGTGATGTTAATATGTTAATTGTATCAATATATAGGGCAAGTGACACTTATAGGGTGTAAAGGTACTCTAATATTGTGAACAATGACTTACATGCTTGATTAGAGCCAAAATGAGGAACAAAATTAACTTGTATGAAAGTGGCATTAATAGGTGCTAAAAGGATGTCAAATTGGATGTATATGATGTTAACATGTCAATTGTTGCATATATGGTGGAAAGTGACTCTTATAGGGTGCAAAGTGACTCTAATATGGTGATAAGTGACTAACATGGTTAATTAGAACCAAAATGTGGACCAAAATTGACTTGTATGAATATTGCACTAAGAGGTGGTAAAAGGATTTCTAATTGCATGTACATGATGTTAACATGTTAATTGTACCAATATATGATGGCAAGTGACTCTTATAAGGTGCAAAGTTACTCTAATATGGTGAGAAGTCACTTACATGATTGATTAGAGCCAAAATGTGGCCCAAAATTGACTTGTAGGAAAGGGGTACCATGAGGTGGTTATAGGGTGTCTAATTGCATTTACGTGATGTTAATATGTTAATTGTATCAATATATGGGGCAACTGACACTTATAGGGTGTAAAGGTACTCTAATATTGTGAACAATGACTTACATGCTTGATTAGAGCCAAAATGTGGAACAAAATTAACTTGTATGAAAGTGGCATTAATAGGTGCTAAAAGGATGTCAAATTGGATGTATATGATGTTAACATGTCAATTGTTGCATATATGGTGGAAAGTGACTGTTATAGGGTGCAAAGTGACTCTAATATGGTGATAAGTGACTAACATGGTTAATTAGAACCAAAATGTGGACCAAAATTGACTTGTATGAATATTGCACTAAGAGGTGGTAAAAGGATTTCTAATTGCATGTACATGATATTAACATGTTAATTGTACCAATATATGATGGTAATTGACTCTTATAAGGTGCAAAGTTACTCTAATATGGTGAGAAGTCACTTACATGATTGATTAGAGCCAAAATGTGGCCCAAAATTGACTTGTAGGAAAGGGGTACCAAGAGTTGGTTAAAGGATGTCTAATTGCATTTACGTGATGTTAATATGTTAATTGTATCAATATATGGGGCAAGTGACACTTATAGGGTGTAAAGGTACTCTAATATTGTGAACAATGACTTACATGCTTGATTAGAGCCAAAATGTGGAACAAAATTAACTTGTATGAAAGTGGCATTAATAGGTTCTAAAAGGATGTCAAATTGGATGTATATGATGTTAACATGTCAATTGTTGCATATATGGTGGAAAGTGACTCTTATAGGGTGCAAAGTGACTCTAATATGGTGATAAGTGACTAACATGGTTAATTAGAACCAAAATGTGGACCAAAATTGACTTGTATGAATATTGCACTAAGAGGTGGTAAAAGGATTTCTAATTGCATGTACATGATATTAACATGTTAATTGTACCAATATATGATGGCAATTGACTCTTATAAGGTGCAAAGTTACTCTAATATGGTGAGAAGTCACTTACATGATTGATTAGAGCCAAAATGTGGCCCAAATTGACTTGTAGGAAAGGGGTACCAAGAGGTGGTTAAAGGATGTCTAATTGCATTTACGTGATGTTAATATGTTAATTGTATCAATATATGGGGCAAGTGACACTTATAGGGTGTAAAGGTACTCTAATATTGTGAACAATGACTTACATGCTTGATTAGAGCCAAAATGTGGAACAAAATTAACTTGTATGAAAGTGGCATTAATAGGTGCTAAAAGGATGTCAAATTGGATGTATATGATGTTAACATGTCAATTGTTGCATATATGGTGGAAAGTGACTCTTATAGGGTGCAAAGTGACTCTAATATGGTGATAAGTGACTAACATGGTTAATTAGAACCAAAATGTGGACCAAAATTGACTTGTATGAATATTGCACTAAGAGGTGGTAAAAGGATTTCTAATTGGATGTACATGATGTTATCATGTTAATTGTTCCAATATATGATGGCAAGTGACTCTTATAAGGTGCAAAGTTACTCTAATATGGTGAGAAGTCACTTACATGATTGATTAGAGCCAAAATGTGGCCCAAAATTGACTTGTAGGAAAGGGGTACCAAGAGGTGGTTAAAGGATGTCTAATTGCATTTACGTGATGTTAATATGTTAATTGTATCAATATA
Organism: Apium graveolens; assembly: GCF_009905375.1. NCBI lineage: Eukaryota > Viridiplantae > Streptophyta > Magnoliopsida > Apiales > Apiaceae > Apium > Apium graveolens. The sequence continues at coordinate 17,439 of NW_027417626.1, read as the reverse complement.
TGGGGCAAGTGACACTTATAGGGTGTAAAGGTACTCTAATATTGTGAACAATGACTTACATGCTTGATTAGAGCCAAAATGAGGAACAAAATTAACTTGTATGAAAGTGGCATTAATAGGTGCTAAAAGGATGTCAAATTGGATGTATATGATGTTAACATGTCAATTGTTGCATATATGGTGGAAAGTGACTCTTATAGGGTGCAAAGTGACTCTAATATGGTGATAAGTGACTAACATGGTTAATTAGAACCAAAATGTGGACCAAAATTGACTTGTATGAATATTGCACTAAGAGGTGGTAAAAGGATTTCTAATTGCATGTACATGATGTTAACATGTTAATTGTACCAATATATGATGGCAAGTGACTCCTATAAGGTGCAAAGTTACTCTAATATGGTGAGAAGTCACTTACATGATTGATTAGAGCCAAAATGTGGCCCAAAATTGACTTGTAGAAAAGGGGTACCATGAGGTGGTTATAGGATGTCTAATTGCATTTACGTGATGTTAATATGTTAATTGTATCAATATATGGGGCAAGTGACACTTATAGGGTGTAAAGGTACTCTAATATTGTGAACAATGACTTACATGCTTGATTAGAGCCAAAATGTGGAACAAAATTAACTTGTATGAAAGTGGCATTAATAGGTGCTAAAAGGATGTCAAATTGGATGTATATGATGTTAACATGTCAATTGTTGCATATATGGTGGAAGTGACTGTTATAGGGTGCAAAGTGACTCTAATATGGTGATAAGTGACTAACATGGTTAATTAGAACCAAAATGTGGACCAAAATTGACTTGTATGAATATTGCACTAAGAGGTGGTAAAAGGATTTCTAATTGCATGTACATGATATTAACATGTTAATTGTACCAATATATGATGGCAATTGACTCTTATAAGGTGCAAAGTTACTCTAATATGGTGAGAAGTCACTTACATGATTGATTAGAGCCAAAATGTGGCCCAAAATTGACTTGTAGGAAAGGGGTACCAAGAGGTGGTTAAAGGATGTCTAATTGCATTTACGTGATGTTAATATGTTAATTGTATCAATATATGGGGCAAGTGACACTTATAGGGTGTAAAGGTACTCTAATATTGTGAACAATGACTTACATGCTTGATTAGAGCCAAAATGTGGAACAAAATTAACTTGTATGAAAGTGGCATTAATAGGTTCTAAAAGGATGTCAAATTGGATGTATATGATGTTAACATGTCAATTGTTGCATATATGGTGGAAAGTGACTCTTATAGGGTGCAAAGTGACTCTAATATGGTGATAAGTGACTAACATGGTTAATTAGAACCAAATGTGGACCAAAATTGACTTGTATGAATATTGCACTAAGAGGTGGTAAAAGGATTTCTAATTGCATGTACATGATATTAACATGTTAATTGTACCAATATATGATGGCAATTGACTCTTATAAGGTGCAAAGTTACTCTAATATGGTGAGAAGTCACTTACATGATTGATTAGAGCCAAAATGTGGCCCAAAATTGACTTGTAGGAAAGGGGTACCAAGAGGTGGTTAAAGGATGTCTAATTGCATTTACGTGATGTTAATATGTTAATTGTATCAATATATGGGGCAAGTGACACTTATAGGGTGTAAAGGTACTCTAATATGTGAACAATGACTTACATGCTTGATTAGAGCCAAAAATGTGGAACAAAATTAACTTGTATGAAAGTGGCATTAATAGGTTCTAAAAGGATGTCAAATTGGATGTATATGATGTTAACATGTCAATTGTTGCATATATGGTGGAAAGTGACTCTTATAGGGTGCAAAGTGACTCTAATATGGTGATAAGTGACTAACATGGTTAATTAGAACCAAAATGTGGACCAAAATTGACTTGTATGAATATTGCACTAAGAGGTGGTAAAAGGATTTCTAATTGCATGTACATGATATTAACATGTTAATTGTACCAATATATGATGGCAATTGACTCTTATAAGGTGCAAAGTTACTCTAATATGGTGAGAAGTCACTTACATGATTGATTAGAGCCAAAATGTGGCCCAAAATTGACTTGTAGGAAAGGGGTACCAAGAGGTGGTTAAAGGATGTCTAATTGCATTTACGTGATGTTAATATGTTAATTGTATCAATATATGGGCAAGTGACACTTATAGGGTGTAAAGGTACTCTAATATTGTGAACAATGACTTACATGCTTGATTAGAGCCAAAATGAGGAACAAAATTACTTGTATGAAAGTGGCATTAATAGGTGCTAAAAGGATGTCAAATTGGATGTATATGATGTTAACATGTCAATTGTTGCATATATGGTGGAAAGTGACTCTTATAGGGTGCAAAGTGACTCTAATATGGTGATAAGTGACTAACATGGTTAATTAGAACCAAAATGTGGACCAAAATTGACTTGTATGAATATTGCACTAAGAGGTGGTAAAGGATTTCTAATTGCATGTACATGATGTTAACATGTTAATTGTACCAATATATGATGGCAAGTGACTCTTATAAGGTGCAAAGTTATTCTAATATGGTGAGAAGTCACTTACATGATTGATTAGAGCCAAAATAAGGCCCAAAATTGACTTGTAGGAAAAGGGTACCAAGAGGTGGTTAAAGGATGTCTAATTGCATTTACGTGATGTTAACATGTTAATTGTATCAATATATGGGGCAAGTGACACTTATAGGGTGTAAAGGTACTCTAATATTGTGAACAATGACTTACATGCTTGATTAGAGCAAAATGTGGAACAAAATTAACTTGTATGAAAGTGGCATTAATAGGTGCTAAAAGGATGTCAAATTGGATGTATATGATGTTAACATGTCAATTGTTGCATATATGGTGGAAAGTGACTCTTATAGGGTGCAAAGTGACTCTAATATGGTGATAAGTGACTAACATGGTTAATTAGAACCAAATGTGGACCAAAATTGACTTGTATGAATATTGCACTAAGAGGTGGTAAAAGGATTTCTAATTGCCTGTACAAGATGTTAACATGTTAATTGTACCAATATATGATGGCAAGTGACTCTTATAAGGTGCAAAGTTACTCTAATATGGTGAGAAGTCACTTACATGATTGATTAGAGCCAAAATGTGGCCCAAAATTGACTTGTAGGAAGGGGTACCAAGAGGTGGTTAAAGGATGTCTAATTGCATTTACGTGATGTTGACATGTTAATTGTATCAATATATGGGGCAAGTGACACTTATAGGGTGTAAAGGTACTCTAATATTGTGAACAATGACTTACATGCTTGATTAGAGCCAAAATGTGGAACAAAATTAACTTGTATGAAAGTGGCATTAATAGGTGCTAAAAGGATGTCAAATTGGATGTATATGATGTTAACATGTCAATTGTTGCATATATGGTGGAAAGTGACTCTTATAGGGTGCAAAGTGACTCTAATATGGTGATAAGTGACTAACATGGTTAATTAGAACCAAAATGTGGACCAAAATTGACTTGTATGAATATTGCACTAAGAGGTGGTAAAAGGATTTCTAATTGCATGTACATGATGTTATCATGTTAATTGTACCAATATATGATGGCAAGTGACTCTTATAAGGTGCAAAGTTACTCTAATATGGTGAGAAGTCACTTACATGATTGATTAGAGCCAAAATGTGGCCCAAAATTGACTTGTAGGAAAGGGGGTACCAAGAGGTGGTTAAAGGATGTCTAATTGCATTTACGTGATGTTTTTTTTTTTTTTTTTTTTTTGTTAAATAAAATTATATAACACAGAAACATCAATTACAAAATCCGGGGGCATACCCCACGAGAAACAACCTGTTACCTATCAACTAACAGCAAAAGAACTAATCTAGAACTATATTTACAATGATTAGTACATATTTAGTATTAAGCTACTGTCCCTAGCTGCTTCCTTTGGAACCGCCTGTTAGTTGATAGCTTCTCTCTCATTATTTGCTTGATGTGATGGACCAGCTGATGAGTTGTTTTAATCTTCCCCGGGTTATGCACACGTCTGTTCCTTTCACCCCAAATGGTATGCCCAACTATCGACAGAAAAAGAAAAGCCACAAATTCTTGTATTTTCCTCAGCTGCACCCTAAAGAAATGTCCTTGCATATAGGAATTCCAGTCCCGCACAAAAGGGAAATCCATACTACTCATAACTAAGTTCGTAAACGGACAATCAGTAAGTAAATGTTCAATACACTCTAGCTGTGCATTGCATAAAATACAGTTCCCATCCACCAGCATACCAATTCTTATCATCCGATCTCTAGTCATCAATCTGTTATGGAATGCTAACCACATAAAGAACGAACACTTCGGTATATTAAAAGGGTGCCACACCGCCTTAACCCATGGAGGTTCTGCATGATGAGCATGAATTCCGTGATAAATAGAGGCTATAGATGCTTCGTTTGAATCACCCCAAAGAATTGAGTCTGTGCGCCCTATGTTAACCAAACTAACCCTCCTTCGAAAATCCATAACTGTGGTATGGTTCGAAATGGGCAAGTCCCAATTAGACCCAGCAATAAGAGCACCCACCCTCTCCATGTTGACTGTGTTTGTAACCGAGAAAATGCCAGGACCATAACAGTTCAACAAAGGTCCTCCCTCCGTCCAGGGATCATGCCAGACCAAAAACTCCGAATGTTGACCCACCTTATATTTTACAAATGACAGGGCTTCCTCCCTAGCTTTGAGAATTTTCTTGAGACACCATGAGGCGTAAGAAGGAATTCGCATAGTCCAAAATCCCCTGTTATTTACCACTTCTTTATGAACCCAAGTCACCCAAATAGAGTTATCATTCGGCCTTAACAAGCGCCAAAGATTGAAGAAGATAGCTGCTTTGTTCCTTTCAAAAAGATTAATTAACCCAAGCCCGCCTTCCTTCCTCAAGTAACAACAATCCAACCAGGACATCTTAGCCTGTTTATTCGAAGTAGTGTTGCCACCCCACAAAAACTTAGTGAACAGGGATACCAGTCGCCTAATAACACCTTTTTGCAGAAACAAATGCGACACCCAATAATTTAGCACCCCAAACAGCACTACCTTTAGCAGCAAAAGCCTACCAGCAAAGCTAAGAAATCTGGTCGTCCAACTATCAATTTTCGCACTGATTTTTAGAAATAACGGTGCACAATGGCGAATACTAAGCTTAGTAGAAACCAAAGGCAAGCCCAAGTATTTTATTGGAAGACTACCCATCTGAAACCCCGTAATAGCAATAATACGGTTCCTAATATCATTCTCCACATTACCAAAGAAGCACTGACTCTTGTTGACATTCGGGTAAAGACCTGATGCATTAGAGAACCACCTTAGACCCTGCATTAACGTTGCCGTTGATTCCGTATTGCCTTTACAGAAAAAGAACACATCATCCGCAAAAATAAGGTGTGTGATGGAAGCCTTCTTTGTGTGCCAATGATACAAAAACTCAGAAGAGTCCACTGATTTTTTAAGACATGCACTCAACACCTCCATTGCAAGCACAAAAAGGTATGGCGACAAGGGGTCACCCTGCCTCAATCCTGATTTAGCTTCAAAGTAACCTTCTATCACACCATTGATTTTTACCGAGAGCATACAAGTCGTGATACAAGCTCTGATCCAGTTAATGAAAATAGCTGGAAACCCCATACGACCAAGAGCCTCAAATAAGAATCTCCAGTTAAGCGTATCAAAAGCTTTCCTAATATCCACTTTAAATGCACACCGAGGTTGCCCAGTATTCAAATGATAGTTCCTACAGAGAGCTTGAGCTAGCATAACATTGTCCCCAATGAGCCGACCCGGAACAAATGTTGATTGACAGGGAGAGATAATAGAAGGAAGGATTCTCCTTAATCTTGCTGTTAACATCTTAGTTATGCACTTGTAAAGAACATTACAACATGAAATCGGTCGATAATCCGACATAGAAGTTGCTGGCTGAGATTTAGGAACCAAAGCAAAAACAGACGAGTTTATAATCCGAGGCAGATGGAAGTTGTTGAAGAAATGGAGGACCGCATTAGTTACATCCACTCCTACCACACTCCAAGTGGCTAGATAGAACTCGACTGGAAAACCATCAGGTCCCGGACATTTACCCTTTGCCATACTCTTCAAAGTGTCAACTATATCCAAAGCATTGAACGAGCCCATTAACAAGTTTTTTTGGTCCTCATTTAACTGAGGCAGACTAACATTCTCCGGAAAATCATCTACCACCTCCTCCTTACCCATTAGTTTCTGGAAATAATCAACCGCTACCCTCGAAATGTCCTTATGAGACGAATAAGAAACTCCAAGTTCATCATCCAGCCTCATTATTTTATTAGTGTTCCACCTTCCTTTACAAGCATTAAAAAAATATTTATTATTACCATCACCACACTTCAACCAATTGACCCTGGATTTTTGCCTCAAGAAGACCTCCTCACTCTTTAACTGAGCTAGCAGTTCCTTCCTCAGCCTCTCCTCCTCATCAAATTGTTGTATAGTAGGACAAAGAGGCAAGTGAAGTTGAAAATCTAGAAGAGCAATATTAGCTGCCTCCACCTTTTTATGGATATTTCCCCTTGCCGTGTTAAGCTTACGCATCGCCTCCTTCACCCTTCTTAACTTCACGGTTAAAACAAACCAAGGATCCCCTCTAACCTCCTTTTCCCAAGCCTCACTAACTGCTTCCATAAAACCAGGAGCTGCAATAAGGTGCACAAAGAACTGAAATGGTTTTTTGAGACGGTCCTGAACCTTTCCCAGACTGACTACAATGGGACTATGGTCCGACAATCCTCTAGGGAGGATTCTAGCAAAAGAAAGAGCAAAATTGGATATCCACTGCCCATTGACAATACATCTATCCAATTTCTTGAAACAAGGATCACTCTTGCAACTATCCCACCAGGTAAACTCAGGCCCCGAGCTATTGAGATCTACCAAACCCTCTCTGGTTAAAAACTCCCGAAAGTCTAACATGTTACGAGTCCACATCGAAACCCTTGTTTGTTTCCCCCGGACCCAAACACACATTGAAATCACCCATAATACTCCACGCATTACTTCTAACTAAAGTACTGTTAACTGTTCCCAAATCCCTCCAAAGCGTTCTTCTCTCCTGGCCAGTATTAAACCCGTACACAAAAGAGACCACAAACTGTTCTCCAGAAGCTAACTTATGCACCATACCAGTTATATGTTGAGCAGACACAGACAACGTATCAAATTTCCAAATAGAACTATCAAACCCAACCCAGATACGACCATTATCATGTTGATCATAGTTAAACACCCAAGAGTAGCCTGGAGAAATATTGTGAGAAATAGCCAAAGATTGATCTTTATGGACATGTGTTTCCAAAACCGCCACAAAAGAAATATTATTACTACCAATAAATTTTTTCAAAAACTCCTGTTTATTATTTAACCCCCTAATATTATATGTACATAGGTCGATTGACATGACACCTAAATAATTATGGAGGGGTAATCCCCTGCTTCTGCTGCTTACGCAGTTTCTTCTTTTGCGACTTAGAGAGTTTAAATTCACCCATCTCCACATCTGAACCCACAGTTGCTCTTTTAATGTCAATTTCATCCACATTCTTCAGATTTTTAAAAGTAACCATAGGGGGTGGTGAGTCATTAGTCTTAGTACTCCCAACACTATTACATCCCTTAACTTTCTCCATAGCCCCCTTTGACACCGGAGTGCTATCGCTCAAGCCCACCAGCTTCTCTAGGTTCTCCACACCCGAAACTACCTTCTCATTTACAAGACCCCCTCCTAGAGGCTCCCCTACAAAATTATATGAGGCTCCTCTACAACATTAGATTTAGGCTGCTCCTCCCCCAAAGATTGTTGTTTCTCCTTCAACACCCAAGTTCTCTTCGAAATAGGGCAAGCACCCACTTTGTGGCCCAAAGCACGACACCCTGAACACACTAGAGGCTTGAAAGGGTATTCCACAAGAACTTCCGCTACACTTAACTCCTCAGTCACAGGGTCCAAAGTCTGCACTTGCAACTTATCTGGAAGATCATCCCCAAGATTGTACTCCACACACATCTTAGCAAAAGGCAGCACCTCCACCTTTGCAGTTAACTCATCTGCACAAAGGGGGCGCCCAATAGTACTCGCCAACCAACTAAGCCCCTTCTGTGTCCAATAACAATCCGGGATTCTACTAAACTTCACCCATAGTGGAATACTATCCACTACTTTATTCTTCCGACCCCAAGCCTTAAGTAGCATTGGCTGGCCCTCTATGTACCATGTTCCCTGCGCCAAGACCTTGTTCATTTCAGCTTCAGAAGTAAATTTAAACAAGTAGGTGCGACTATCCTTTTGAAACACTTGGAGCATCCCTTTACGCTCCCAAGCTCTACGAGCAGCACCCACCACCATGCTGTATGGCTTAGATCCTTTCGAAAAAACACCCTCTATGCAGAATTTAAATTTGTCATTACCTTCCTTTAAAACTTCTACCGGAGGAGAGACAATCGTTATCCCTTCAGGCCTAGGGAAATAATCAAACGACAGCACTTTCGCCTTCGGAGGTGGTTCTGCCGCCACTTTGGACCATAACGGCTTTAAAGGGGGTTCAGGCACATCTTTATCATCCTTACCTTCCTCCAGTCTCTTAGAGGAAGGTAATGGGGGAAAGAGATCCTCAAAGTCCTTCTCAATACCTTTATCATTCTTAGCCCCTGAGCTCTCCACCTTATCCGAACTAGACTTAACATCAAACGCTTTATGGGCATCCACTACTTCCACCTTACTATCTCGCACCTCCATAATCTTACGTTTAACCGGGAGTCCATACTCATCACGATCCAACAAACCAGCCCCAATTTTGGAATTACCATTGAACTCCTGCTCCTCCCTAATCACCGCAAATTCCTCATCCAGCACCGAGAGACCATTTCTTTTCATAATTTCCTGCATTTTCATAATATAATTTCTAGCCTTGAATAATTCCTCCCTCTCATTTTTGTTTGCCTCAAACGCTAATTTAGCAGCTCTACTCACAGTTAGTCTTTCCATAGCCTCCTGCTGTGTTTCATGACCACCTATATCTTCATCCGAACTAACCCAATCCACCACTGAAATACCCCCCGAGGCACTCTGACTCACCCCACGTGATGTTAACATGTTAATTGTATCAATATATGGGGCAAGTGACACTTATAGGGTGTAAAGGTACTCTAATATTGTGAACAATGACTTACATGCTTGATTAGAGCCAAAATGTGGAACAAAATTAACTTGTATGAAAGTGGCATTAATAGGTGCTAAAAGGATGTCAAATTGGATGTATATGATGTAAGTCCAAAATTGACTTGTAGGAAAGGGGTACCAAGAGGTGGTTAAAGGATGTCTAATTGCATTTACGTGATGTTAATATGTTAATATGTTAATATGTTAATATGTTAATTGTATCAATATATATTAATTGTATCAATATATAGGGTGTAAAGGTACTTTAATATTGTGAACAATGACTTACATGCTTGATTAGAGCCAAAATGAGGAACAAATTAACTTGTATGAAAGTGGCATTAATAGGTGCTAAAAGGATGTCAAATTGGATGTATATGATGTTAACATGTCAATTGTTGCATATATGCTGAAAAGTGACTCTTATAGGGTGCAAAGTGACGCTAATATGGTGATAAGTGACTAACATGGTTAATTAGAACTAAAATGTGGACCAAAATTGACTTGTATGAATATGGCACTAAGAGGTGGTAAAAGGATTTCTAATTGCATGTACATGATGTTAACATGTTAATTGTACCAATATATGAAGGCAAGTGACTCTTATAAGGTGTAGGGTGAGTCTAATATTGAGAGAAGTCACTTACATAAATGATTATAGCCAAAATGTGGCCCAGAATTGAGTTGTACGAAAGGGGTACCAAGAGGAGGTTAAAGGATTTCTAATTGCCTGTACATGATGTTAACATGTTAATTATATCAATATTTGGTGGCAAGTGACTCTTATAGGGTGCAAAGTGACTCTAATATGGTGAAAAGTGACTAACATGGTTAATTAGAACCAAAATGTGGACCAAAATTGACTTGTATGAATATGGCACTAAGAGGTGGTAAAAGGATTTCTAATTGCATGTACATGATTTTAACATGTTAATTGTACCAATATTGATGGCAAGTGACTCTTATAAGGTGCAAAGTGACTCTAATATGATGAGAAGTCACATACATGATTGATTAGAGCCAAAATGTGGCCCAAAATTGACTTGTCGGAAAGGGGTACCAAGAGGTGGTTAAAGGATGTCTAATTGCATTTACATGATGTTAATATGTTAATTGTATCAATATATGGGGCAAGTGACTCTTATAGGGTGTAAAGGTACTCTAATATGGTGAACAATGACTTACATGCTTGATTAGAGCCAAAATGTGGAACAAAATTAACTTTTATGAAAGTGGCATAATAGGGGGTAAAGGATGTCAATTGGATGTATATGATGTTAACATGTCAATTGTTGCATATATGCTGAAAAGTGACTCTTATAGGGTGCAAAGTGACTCTAATATGGTGAGAAGTGACTAACATGGTTAATTAGAACCAAAATGTGGACCAAAATTGACTTATATGAATATGGCACTAAGAGGTGGTAAAAGGATTTCTAATTGCATGTACATGATGTTAACATGTTAATTGCACCAATATATGCTGGCAAGTGACTCTTATAAGGTGCAAAGTGACTCTAATATGGTGAGAAGTCACTTACATGATTGATTAGAGCCAAAATGTGGCCCAAAATTGACTTGTAGGAAAGGGGTACCAAGAGGTGATTAAAGGATGTCTAATTGCATTTACGTGATGTTAATATGTTAATTGTATCAATATATGGGGCAAGTGACACTTATAGGGTGTAAAGGTACTCTAATATTGTGAACAATGACTTACATGCTTGATTAGAGCCAAAATAAGGAACAAAATTAACTTGTATGAAAGTGGCATTAATAGGTGCTAAAAGGATGTCAAATTGGATGTATATGATGTTAACATGTCAATTGTAGCATATATGGTGGAAAGTGACTCCTATAGGGTGCAAATTGACTCTAATATGGTGATAAGTGACTAACATGGTTAATTAGAACCAAAATGTGGACCAAAATTGACTTGTATGAATATTGCACTAAGGGGTGGTAAAAGGATTTCTAATTGCATGTACATGATGTTAACATGTTAATTGTACCAATATATGATGGCAAGTGACTCTTATAAGGTGCAAAGTTACTCTAATATGGTGAGAAGTCACTTACATGATTGATTAGAGCCAAAATGTGGCCCAAAATTGACTTGTAGGAAAGGGGTACCATGAGGTGGTTAAAGGATGTCTAATTGCATTTACGTGATGTTAATATGTTAATTGTATCAATATATGGGGGAAGTGACACTTATAGGGTGTAAAGGTACTCTTATATTGTGAACAATGACTTACATGCTTGATTAGAGCCAAAATGTGGAACAAAATTAACTTGTATGAAAGTGGCATTAATAGGTGCTAAAAGGATGTCAAATTGGATGTATATGATGTTAACATGTCAATTGTTGCATATATGGTGGAAAGTGACTGTTATAGGGTGCAAAGTGACTCTAATATGGTGATAAGTGACTAACATGGTTAATTAGAACCAAAATGTGGACCAAAATTGACTTGTATGACTATTGCACTAAGAGGTGGTAAAAGAATTTCTAATTGCATGTACATGATGTTAACATGTTAATTGTACCAATATATGATGGCAATTGACTCTTATAAGGTGCAAAGTTACTCTAATATGGTGAGAAGTCACTTACATGATTGATTAGAGCCAAAATGTGGCCCAAAATTGACTTGTAGGAAACGGGTACCAAGAGGTGGTTAAAAGATGTCTAATTGCATTTACGTGATGTTAATATGTTAATTGTATCAATATATGGGGCAAGTGACACTTATAGGGTGTAAAGGTACTCTAATATTGTGAACAATGACTTACATGCTTGATTAGAGCCAAAATGTGGAACAAAATTAACTTGTATGAAAGTGGCATTAATAGGTTCTAAAAGGATGTCAAATTGGATGTATATGATGTTAACATGTCAATTGTTTCATATATGGTGGAAAGTGACTCTTATAGGGTGCAAAGTGACTCTAATATGGTGAGAAGTGACTAACATGGTTAATTAGAACCAAAATTTGGACCAAAATTGACTTGTATGAATATTGCACTAAGAGGTGGTAAAAGGATTTCTAATTGCATGTACATGATGTTAACATGTTAATTGTACCAATATATGATGGCAAGTGACTCTTATAAGGTGCAAAGTTACTCTAATATGGTGAGAAGTCACTTACATGATTGATTAGAGCCAAAATGTGGCCCAAAATTGACTTGTAGGAAAGGGGTACCAAGAGTTGGTTAAAGGATGTCTAATTGCATTTACGTGATGTTAATATGTTAATTGTATCAATATATGGGGCAAGTGACATCTTATAGGGTGTAAAGGTTACTCTAATATGGTGAACAATGACTTACATGCTTGATTAGAGCCAAAATGTGGAACAAAATTAACTTGTATGAAAGTGGCATTAATAGGTGGCTAAAAGGATGTCAAATTGGATGTATATGATGTTAACATGTCAATTGTTGCATATATGGTGGAAAGTGACTCTTATAGGGTGCAAAGTGACTCTAATATGGTGATAAGTGACTAACATGGTTAATTAGAAACAAAATGTGGACCAAAATTGACTTGTATGAATATTACACTAAGAGGTGGTAAAAGGATTTCTAATTGCATGTACATGATGTTAACATGTTAATTGTACCAATATATGATGGCAAGTGACTCTTATAAGGTGCAAAGTTATTCTAATATGGTGAGAAGTCACTTACATGATTGATTAGAGCCAAAATGTGGCCCAAAATTGACTTGTAGGAAAAGGGTACCAAGAGGTGGTTAAAGGATGTCTAATTGCATTTATGTGATGTTAACATGTTAATTGTATTAATATATGGGGCAAGTGACACTTATAGGGTGTAAAGGTACTCTAATATTGTGAACAATGACTTACATGCTTGATTAGAGCCAAAATGTGGAACAAGATTAACTTGTATGAAAGTGGCATTAATAGGTGCTAAAAGGATGTCAAATTGGATGTATATGATGTTAACATGTCAATTGTTGCATATATGGTGGAAAGTGACTCTTATAGTGTGCAAAGTGACTCTAATATGGTGATAAGTGACTAACATGGTTAATTAGAACCAAAATGTGGACCAAAATTGACTTGTATGAATATTGCACTAAGAGGTGGTAAAAGGATTTCTATTTGCATGTACAAGATGTTAACATGTTAATTGTACCAATATATGATGGCAAGTGACTCTTATAAGGTGCAAAGTTACTCTAATATGGTGAGAAGTCACTTACATGATTGATTAGAGCCAAAATGTGGCCCAAAATTGACTTGTAGGAAAGGGGTACCAAGAGGTGGTTAAAGGATGTCTAATTGCATTTACGTGATGTTAATATGTTAATTGTATCAATATATGGGGCAAGTGACACTTATAGGGTGTAAAGGTACTCTAATATTGTGAACAATGACTTACATGCTTGATTAGAGCCAAAATAGGAACACAAATTAACTTGTATGAAAGTGGCATTAATAGGTGCTAAAAGGATGTCAAATTGGATGTATATGATGTTAACATGTGAATTGTTTCATATATGGTGGAAGTGACTCTTATAGGGTGCAAAGTGACTCTAATATGGTGAGAAGTGACTAACATGGTTAATTAGAACCAAAATTTGGACCAAAATTGACTTGTATGAATATTGCACTAAGAGGTGGTAAAAGGATTTCTAATTGCATGTACATGATGTTAACATGTTAATTGTACCAATATATGATGGCAAGTGGACTCTTATAAGGTGCAAAGTTACTCTAATATGGTGAGAAGTCACTTACATGATTGATTAGAGCCAAAATGTGGCCCAAAATTGACTTGTAGGAAAGGGGTACCAAGAGGTGGTTAAAGGATGTCTATTGCATTTACGTGATGTTAATATGTTAATTGTATCAATATATGGGGGCAAGTGACACTTATAGGGTGTAAAGGTACTCTAATATTGTGAACAATGACTTACATGCTTGATTAGAGCCAAAATGTGGAACAAAAATTAACTTGCTATGAAAGTGGCATTAATAGGTGCTAAAAGGATGTCAAATTGGATGTATATGATGTTAACATGTCAATTGTTGCATATATGGTGGAAAGTGACTCTTATAGGTGCAAAGTGACTCTAATATGGTGATAAGTGACTAACATGGTTAATTAGAACCAAATGTGGACCAAAATTGACTTGTATGAATATTGCACTAAGAGGTGGTAAAAGGATTTCTAATTGCATGTACATGATGTTAACATGTTAATTGTACCAATATATGATGGCAAGTGACTCTTATAAGGTGCAAAGTTACTCTAATATGGTGAGAAGTCACTTACATGATTGATTAGAGCCAAAATGTGGCCCAAAATTGACTTGTAGGAAAGGGGTACCATGAGGTGGTTAAAGGATGTCTAATTGCATTTACGTGATGTTAATATGTTAATTGTATCAATATATGGGGAAGTGACACTTATAGGGTGTAAAGGTACTCTATATTGTGAACAATGACTTACCATGCTTGATTAGAGCCAAAATGTGGAACAAAATTAACTTGTATGAAAGTGGCATTAATAGGTGCTAAAAGGATGTCAAATTGGATGTATATGATGTTAACATGTCAATTGTTGCATATATGGTGGAAAGTGGACTGTTATAGGGTGCAAAGTGACTCTAATATGGTGATAAGTGACTAACATGGTTAATTAGAACCAAAATGTGGACCAAAATTGACTTGTATGACTATTGCACTAAGAGGTGGTAAAGATTTCTAATTGCATGTACATGATGTTACCATGTTAATTGTACCAATATATGATGGCAATTGACTCTTATAAGGTGCAAAGTTACTCTAATATGGTGAGAAGTCACTTACATGATTGATTAGAGCCAAAATGTGGCCCAAAAATGACTTGTAGGAAACGGGTACCAAGAGGTGGTTAAAAGATGTCTATTGCATTTACGTGATGTTAATATGTTTAATTGTATCAATATATGGGGCAAGTGACACTTATAGGGGTAAAGGTACTCTAATATTGTGAACAATGACTTACATGCTTGATTAGAGCCAAAATGTGGAACAAAATATAACTTGTATGAAAGTGGCATTAATAGGTTCTAAAGGATGTCAAATTGGATGTATAATGCTGTTAACATGTCAATGGTTTCATATATGGTGGAAAGTGACTCTTATAGGTGCAAAGTGACTCTAATATGGTGAGAAGTGACTACATGGATTAATTAGAACCAAATGTGGACCAAAATTGACTTGTATGATATGTGCACTAAGAGGTGGTAAAGGATTTCTAATTGCATGTACATGATATTAACATGTTAATTGTACCCAATATATGATGGCAATGACTCTTATAAGGTGCCAAAGTTACTCTAATATGGTGAGAAGTCACTTACATTGATGATTAGAGCCAAAATGTGGCCCAAAATTGACTTGTAGGAAAGGGGGTACCAAGAGGTGGTTAAAGGATGTCTAATTGCATTACGGATGTTATATGTTAATTGTATCAATTATGGGGCAAGTGACACTTATAAGGTGTAAAGGTACTCTATATGTGAACAATGACTTACATGCTTGATTAGAGCCAAAATTGAGGAACAAAATTACTTGTATGAAAGTGGCATTAATAGGTGCTAAAAGGATGTCAAATTGGATGTATATGATGTTAACATGTCAATTGTTGCATATATGGTGGAAAGTGACTCTTATAGGTGCAAAGTGACTCTAATATGGTGATAAGTGACTAACATGGTTAATTAGAACCAAAATGTGGACCAAAATTGACTTGTATGAATATTGCACTAAGAGGTGGTAAAAGATTTCTAATTGCATGTACATGATGTTAACATGTTAATTGTACCAATATATGATGGCAATTGACTCTTATAAGGTGCAAAGTTACTCTAATATGGTGAGAAGTCACTTACATGATTGATTAGAGCCAAAATGTGGCCCAAAATTGACTTGTAGGAAAGGGTACCAAGAGGTGGTTAAAGGATGTCTAATTGCATTTACGTGATAATTGTATCAATATATGGGGCAAGTGACACTTAGGGTGTAAAGGTACTCTAATATTGTGAACAATGACTTACATGCTTGATTAGAGCCAAAAGTGGAACAAAATTAACTTGTATGAAAGTGGCATTAATAGGTTCTAAAAGGATGTCAAATTGGATGTATATGATGTTAACATGTCAATTGTTTCATATATGGTGAAAGTGACTCTTATAGGGTGCAAAGTGACTCTAATATGGTGAGAAGTGACTAACATGGTTAATTAGAACCAAAATGTGGACCAAAATTGACTTGTATGAATATTGCACTAAGAGGTGGTAAAAGGATTTCTAATTGCATGTACATGATATTAACATGTTAATTGTACCAATATATGATGGCAAGTGACTCTTATAAGGTGCAAAGTTACTCTAATATGGTGAGAAGTCACTTACATGATTGATTAGAGCCAAAATGTGGCCCAAATTGACTTGTAGGAAAGGGGTACCAATGGTTAAAGGATGTCTAATTGCATTTACGTGATGTTAATATGTTAATTGTATCAATATAATGGGGCAAGTGACTCTTATAGGGTGTAAAGGTACTCTAATATGGTGAACAATGACTTACATGCTTGATTAGAGCCAAAATGTGGAACAAAATTAACTTGTATGAAAGTGGCATTAATAGGTGGTAAAAGGATGTCAAATTGGATGTATATGATGTTAACATGTCAATTGTTGCATATATGGTGGAAAGTGACTCTTATAGGGTGCAAAGTGACTCTAATATGGTGATAAGTGACTAACATGGTTAATTAGAACCAAAATGTGGACCAAAATTGACTTGTATGAATATTACACTAAGAGGTGGTAAAAGGATTTCTAATTGCATGTACATGATGTTAACATGTTAATTGTACCAATATATGATGGCAAGTGACTCTTATAAGGTGCAAAGTTATTCTAATATGGTGAGAAGTCACTTACATGATTGATTAGAGCCAAAATGTGGCCCAAAATTGACTGTAGAAAAGGGTACCAAGAGGTGGTTAAAGGATGTCTAATTGCATTTACGTGATGTTAACATGTTAATTGTATTAATATTATGGGGCAAGTGACACTTATATTGTAAAGGTACTCTAATATTGTGAACAATGATTTAGCAAAAAAAAAAAAATATTGTGAACAATGACTTACATGCTTGATTTAGAGCCAAATGTGGAACGAT